>NW_019103916.1:219733-221115 GCF_001856785.1 Myzus persicae
AGGCAAATGCGTTTTGAGAATCAAAAAAAAAAAAAATATGAAAAATTTGAATTAAAAACAAACATTAAAGACTGCAGTCTATAATATCAGTATTCAAACCTCATAGCTTTATTTAAAATAATTGAATAATGGTAAAATGAATATGTACGAGGAACCAGCTAGTTTTCATAATTTAAAAATGGTATTTAAGTCTTGGAGAGTTCAATTTTAAAAATAAAAATGGGAAGGGGGACATGGGCGCCCGCAGGCAAATGCGTTTTAAGAATTAGAAAAAAAAATTATGAAAAAATTTGAATTAAGAACAAACATTAAAGACTGCAGTCTATAATATCAGTATACCTAAACTCATAGCTTTATTTACAATAATTATATCATGAGAAAATTAATATTTTAAGGAACCAGCTAGTTATCATAATTTAAAAATGGTATTCAAGTCATCCAGAATTCATTTTTAAAAATAAAAATGGGAAGGGGGACATGGGCGCCCGTAGGCAAATGCGTTTTGAGAATCAAAAAAAAAAATATATGAAAAATTTGAATTAAAAACAAACATTAAAGACTGCAGTCTATAATATCAGTATTCCTAACCTCATAGCTTTATCTAAAATAATTGAATAATGGTAAAATGAATATGTATGAGGAACCAGCTAGTTTTCATAATTTAAAAATGGTATTTAAGTCTTGGAGAGTTCAATTTTAAAAATAAAAATGGGAAGGGGACATAGGCACCCGCAGGCAAATGCGTTTTAAGAATTAGAAAAAAAAATTTTAATCATAAAGTGAAAAAAATATGATCAGAGTTTTATCGCCTTTACCTCAGTACAATAAAATAATGTGTTAATTGAATGAAAGTTTTTATGGATACAAAATATTAAATTGAACGTTTTTTAAGTTCTCTTTTAAGTTAAAGCTTTTTTTTACTTAAATAATTTTATGTTGAATTAAAATTATATTGTGTTTCAAACTGTAACTAGCATACATTTTGTAAAAGTATACAAAAAATTCAAATATAAGAATATTTAAATGTTTTTTTAGTTTTAGTAAATGTGTTGGAAAAAATAGATTTGCAATGTGCAATGTGGAAAGAAGTGAGAAGAAAATATATTTTGAATTCTAAGACAATATAATTTTAATTCACTAAACCATATTTTAAATTAAAACTTATGAATAAATAAATACTGAAACCTTACAATAACTCCTCATACCGTCAACCCTTATTATTTCTTAATAATTATTTTGTAATATTTTTTTTTATTAGACTTTTTAAATCAGTTCTTATAATTGTTTGTGATGGACAAATTACTAATTAGTGTTGACTGCATTTAAGTTATTATTAATTATAAGTACTGGTACAACGCTAGCCGACTGGCTTTAAAACTATG
>NW_019103916.1:221514-225140 GCF_001856785.1 Myzus persicae
AAAACCTTTTTATTTTTATTAACCTAACCCTACACAGCCGAAGCAATGGTAATATCATTTGCCCTATACCTCATTAAAACAAATTGCATACATAAAGCAGTAATCCTTAACGACTCACTTAGTACCTTGAGGAGTATTGAAAACATCTCCAATCCAAAGGAGATAGGCAGAAAAATCCAGAACCACATCTACAACCTTACACACACCGGCTACTCAATTACCTTAATATGGATACCCAGTCACAATCAAATTCCGGGAAACGAAAGGACTGACGAAAAAGCACGCCAAGCAATAAACTCCACTAATGCAATTAGACTTAATTATTTTATCCTACACGACGCCAAATTCATAACTATAATAATATCAAACAACATATGACAACAGACATGGAAACAAGGTACCTCAAAATTAAACCAAATTAAAAATACCATCCACACATGACCCTGTCCACCAGACTTCTCAAGAAAAATGGAAACCGCGATCAATAGAATTCGTATAGGACACACATCGATAACACACCAGTATCTGATGAAGAAGGAAGACCCACCCCTATGTGCCAGCTGCGGTACTCCCCTCTCAATTAAACACATTTTTACTGAATGCCTTTCATATGAAACGGAGAGACAAGAAGCATCTCAAACATTTTATCAGAAGCCCTCCACCCGGACAACATAAAACACGTTATAACATTTATCTTTAAATCAAACCTTATTAATAATATTTAGGCTGGTGAAGTGGCCGAGTCGACCATTTAATGAGATAAAACAGAGCGACCAAGTACCTGGCGCATTCTAGTTTTATTCATCAACAACGACCAATATCGACCACCGCCTCGCGAAATCAATTTATCAACAGCACGCGGTTGCCGTACGAGAATCCAAATAGCGCCGACCGACGCATGATTATCCGAGCGCACACCACCCGCAGGAAAACTGAGTTTTCCACACGAAAGCTATTCAACACAAGTTTGAGGGTTGTATATTCAGAATCAGAGACTTATAAACTATAAGTTTGTTACTCTCAAATACGTAGCGGTAGCACCCACAAGGAGCCAACAGAACGAAGAAAAGCATAACACGATATTTCAATCGGACCGGCAAGCATCGAACAACAGAAATACAGGCCGCTTGCCGCCCAATTGTCACAGTCGTTGCCAAATTAATTGAGACGGCGGCGGCGGCGCGATAACGGAAAGCCAGTGGTTCTCCGTATATCAATATTATTACCCAAAATACATCAATAAACCAACTATTGTTACAATAAATATTTTGTGATATTAATTTTAAAATCAAATATTCCGATAATAATCTTTTAATAAAAAACAAAAAGTAGAAGTTGTATAATAATACAATTAGTATAATAATAATAATTCTGCAGACAATTTTTTGCACCGAGTCGGGTTCGAACGGGTGACTGCGCGCGTCGTAGCCAACTAAGGGACCTTTGCACCACACTGCCAGCGAGTTAGTTACTCTCAAATACGTAGCACCCACAAAGAGCCAACAGAACGAAGAAAAGCATAACACCTTCAAGATTTTCAAGAAGAAAAATTCGATACGTATCGAAACGGAATAGTTACGTACCACCTCGTATCGGAGTCCGAGTCCGATACGGGTCGGTACGTATCGCTTGTATATTGCACGTGTAACATCTTGAACGCTCAAAATTGATCCGATACGTACCGATACACTCCAAATTCTTTCTTGAAAATCTTGGATATTTCAATCGGACCGGCAAGCATCGAACCACAGAAATACAAGCCACTCACCGGCGACGTCACCCCACACTCTCCCCGCCAAGACTAAGAACTGGTGAGCCAGACGATATTAATATCGATCAAGAACGGACATGTAATAGCATAGAACAATATAGAAGCGACACTCAATGGGCTGATTGGGGTCTTGTTTACCTATGATCTGAAGTCTAAATCTCTGAAAAACACGGAAACGTTTACCAATATGAGGTTAGACCCGGAGTGGTATTATGTAAACGTTTACTGCCACGTAGGCTGGGTACGCTGCGCGGGGTCGGCTTGTTTACCATTCATTATTCAGATTTCGTTTACTTTTGTAAATTTTCAAGACCACAATCGCCCGATCCGAACAATTCACGGAATGTCGTACCCCTGCTAATAGTCTGCCCAGTCATTCCATACACTCCACCACCACCGTAGTGCGACGCGAGTTATATCAAGTCAATACGTGTCAAGCGCCGTCGTCCGAGCCGAGTCAGCCAGTTTCACCGACCAACGTCATTTTTCCAGCAGCACACCGCCGGTCGAGTAGCGTCCTTGCTGATGCCATAGTCGAGCCGTTCATGCACGGTCGCAACACAGGTTATCACAGTGCCTCTGGTCGCGCCACGTTCCGTGGAGTTTTATGTTCACGTCCCCCCCCCCCCCCCCGTATTGTATATAAACCCGAATAAACTATATTGAATGTACACTCGTAAGAGTATTAAGTATAAATCTAAATACTTCAAACCAAATATTCATTTGTTTGTGTTGTAAATCACGTATGGAAATAACCGTTGAATAAAATTATTACAAGCGTTTCAATTTTCATCGCAACCAAATTCGATTGGTTTGAGGTACAAAAGGAAGCAAATGCAACGCAGGTCTTACTTCTTCGTAAAATACGAAACATGGCCGTTCAAAAAGCTCGTGAATCAAAAAAAAAACAAAAGAAGATGACGGATTATTTTGTTTAATATTTTTTAGAATGGTATTCTTTATGTTATTACATATGTATTATATATGATTAGTATTTATTATTCATTATTATTTATTATTTATTATTATTCTATTATTATTCTATTCATCATTTTTATCTGAAAATTACGTTGTAAAATATATGGGTTTATTGAAAAATTGTTTTGTATTATTGTATTTCTGTTAACCGTCTATTCGATTAACCGTCATTGTCCCGGTCCCAACATTAACGGTTAATCGAGTTTCTACTGTAGTTAGTATTAATATTTTATACGCATGTGTTGGCCCTGCGTTACTAGTGCTCATTAACGTCAGCAGATCTCATTTAGCAATGAAAGTTTTAATATTAGAGTGATTATTATTATTTGGAATCAACGGAGATGAATGATAACTGCTAACAAAAATTTGATATGTTTCATACTTGTAAAACGCATTTGGACAATTGCAGACAAATTTCATATGTTTTATAAAAATTCTAGGAAGATGTCTAGATTTGAAGCAACTGAATAACGTATTGAAATAATTTTATATTGGAATTCTTTGATAATTATCTGGATGATAAACTTTCTCCCCTTCCTTTGCCAATAACCGACACCACTAAAATAATCATAATTTTTAGCGGTTCTATTAAATCTATAATTATTATAAACAATTTGGAATTTTTTTTGTCTAAAGTATCGTAAAACTAAGACTATCAGCATTTTTTGTAGGGGTCACGGTAGTGTTTGAGTAACACGTGTATATTTGGAGCTAGGATTCGTCACTATACACCCAGGTGGTCACCCATCCGGATGCTAGCCACGCCGGCCGACGATTGACACCCATTAGGGACTTCAGCCAATCACCATATCACACCAAGCCTCAACTGTATTCTTATTATTTTGTATTAGTAATTAGTACATAATATTATATTTCC
>NW_019103916.1:225171-226640 GCF_001856785.1 Myzus persicae
TATGTGGAGCTAGGATTCGTCACTATACACCCAGGTGGTCACCCATCCGGATGCTAGCCACGCCGGCAGATGATTGACACCCATTAGGGACTTCAGCCAATCACCACATCACACCAAGCCTCAACTGTATTCTTATTATTTTGTATTAGTAATTAGTACATAATATTATATTTCCTATTGCTACGTGAGGAATTGGATTACGAATAGTGTTTCAACCATTAACTTATCAACTTTAATATAAGTTCACGTGATAATTTCATATAATTTTTAAAAGAAATTATTGTAATTATTTAATATTATTATTGTCTTTCATTAATTTTGTGTATCAACTTTAGTAGGTTAAAAATCTCAAATACTCCAAGTCCAACAACAAAAAGTAAATTTGCCAAATACTTGGCAAACATTTAAATTACCAAAGACATACTTTACTAGAAAATTCGTCACCTCCTCACATAAAACTTTACTCCAATAATAAAGATGTGAAATAGTCAAATACTTAAATATTACAACTCGTTGCTTCCAATCTTGTAACACCATTCTTATAGGGCCCAACCACAGTTTTTCTCGGATCTCAACAAACTACTACAAGACTAGCTATTTCAATTCATTTCTTAAGGTAATGTATAAATAGAGTGTTATCATTCATCTAAGTTAAACACTGTGCTGTGATTAATTTATTATTAGGTATCTAAAATCTTTTAACTTATATTAAACATGTAACATTGTAACATGTTTACCGAACATATTTTGATATGATTTGTTATACATCATTATTTTTTATCTTTGACAAACGTTTTTTTAATAAAATAACATTTCAATATGACATTTTTGTCTAATTTCTATTGAAAAAACTAATTTACAAAATTATTACAAGAGTAAAAAATTGCCTAATCATTGTGAATAAAGTGTAACTGGTGTCACATAATGAAAAAAAAATGTTATTTATAAAAGTCATTTTATATATAGCGTGGTTAATTTAATGTAAGACAATATAATTATTTAATTTTTTTTTTATATATTTTAAAGCCAAATATTTTTTGGAGTACTTGTGGAGATTAAAGTAATCAAATTTCGGACAAGTAGTTCATTTGTTATACTTTGATATTTAAACTTATATGAACAGAGTAGCCGAAACATTATTCCTAACAACCCGAATCAGAACGTAAGGTTAGTATTAATTTCCAATTGGTCGAGACTAGTCGGACGAGTATTTTTAACGTAAAATAAACGTCTAATGAACATAAAAAAATTAAGAGTTCGTTATTAATTATTACAACGTCGTCAACAGGTAAAAGAACAACTCACTCGTTTTCAGACATTTCTGAATGAACCAATGTCCAACTACGTTACAACGCAATTAGGATTAAGAGCCAAGGAAATTCGTAAAGCACGGAGCAAATTCTATTAGCCATTTCCGATCACAATAATGTCGCATACCCTTCATTTACGTATCCGGGCAATATTGACGT